>NC_055960.1:20147174-20149674 GCF_018492685.1 Alosa sapidissima
GCTGCGGCTGAAGTGCCCTAGCACTGCGGTTGAGCAAGGCACCTAACCCCTCACTGCTCCCCGAGCCACGCCATTGTAGCAGGCAGCTCACTGCGCCGGGATTAGTGTGTGCTTCACCTCACTGTGTGTTCACTGTGTGCTGTTTGTATTTCACTAATTCACTGATTGGGTTAAATGCAGAGACCAAATTTCCCTCACAGGATCAAAAAAGTATATATACTTATACTTATACTTTTCATTATTCACTGGAGGGCTTTTATTTATTATGTCATTTAGAGATACAATATGTCACAGACTGAGGGTTTCTTGAAGTTCTACAGCTCACACAAAATGAAAAACTCCTGCTGTTGTTCCCTCTTTGCCTTATTTAGTCCTCACACAGGACTTTTGTGCAGAGACAGTGGCATTTGAAAGTGAGGACATGATCCGATTGGAGAATAATGGCTGGGGAAACAAATGCTGATGCTCTGTATGTCTTACAACTCTTCGAGATGATTGTGCAAGAATCAGCACTATTTCAATACAATAGACCGAACGGCCAGTAGAGACATATTGGAATTCCCTTGTCCATTACATTCACTGAACCCCCCCCCCCCCCCCCCCCCACACACACACAGAATCAGGAATTTGTGTGAAATTCTAGCAACCCTTGCCATCCTAACTCTCTTTCTCTCTCACACTCTCTCTCTCTCTCATTAGTCGGAGCTCGTGTCAGGGCTGGTGTTTGAAACGTGATAAAAGTCTGCATTAATGTGTGTGCCATGAAAGCTGTAATATTTGCAGAAGGCTGATTGCTCTTTTACTATGTTTTTCTTGTACCAGCCAACTAAGTACAGCAAACAGCTTGTGTAGCTTTGGAGCCAATCTCAGAGGGTTTGCTCAGTAAAGGCAAAACAGTCCATAATAATCTGTCTCTCATTATGGTCTTTCGTAATGAACCAAAATCTTGGGACAGGCTGGTATTGTTTCAATTTAGGAAAAAACACAGCATTCAATATTTGCTCACATCTGCCACAGTTTTGTAAGAAATATTTGGCAATTTTCTGTATAGCAAATTATCACACTGTTTAACGAGTCAAAATATTTAGGCGTTACATTAAAGCTTTAAACTTTACAGATAGACCTATTGAATTAATCTATTTATGCTCTTTTTCACAAAAAGTATGTGAGAAACAGAAAAAAAACACACATTCCTTTCAGGGTTACACAAAGTTTATAAACAGTTTGAGTTGTTGATATGTATGAAAATAAAATATCTTTGCCACATATGACAAACTGGCTTTGATGGTTGACAGTGTAAAATATGAATGATGTAAACACATTTCTCTCAAAGACTTCCTGCACAAAACATACTCCGAAACGCCATAAAACCTTTATGCAGCAGACGTGCTCACTAAAGACAAACAGAATTCATGAAAGACACACTCAACCACACAGTCAGCCACATCAAGTCCTCCCCCAGCTGGTGAAACAGAAAACACATAACTTTACTGATGGTCAACCTGCAATATCTTGCAACACACGAGTAAAAGAAAAAAATTATGGGAGAGATTTGTTTTCAACATTCCAAACTTTATATAAATATAAACAAAAAAAATACTCATCAGTTGAAATAACTATCATCTATCATATTACAAGAAACTGAAAAAAGTGAAAAAGGAAAAAAAAAGTAAACCTGTTAGACTAAGTAGGCCTATGAGAGTTCCACCATCACTAGTTTTCCAACCACCTTGTGTCAAGTTATAAAAATACCCCTGCTGTTAGCCTGATAGCTATGTCTTCCGGGCAGCGAGTCGCTGTCATGCGCTGTCCCAGCAGGCACTGCTCTAATGACACATGTCCGGTCCACCGGCAAACGCACACAGTGCTGCCATCACGTCTGGAAAAAAGAGAGAGAGGGAAAGAAACAGGAGTATCATCACGAAGCAGCATCTGTTATGACTGTCCTCCTTTTTTGCAAGTGGTGACCTCTCTCTCTTCCACTTCCCTGCGCTGGGCCGGTGGCAGTGTATAGTGTAACGGGCACAGACCTATCATTTACTGCTGAGGCAATTTCTGTCTCAATTCCCTGGAGGAAAAAGGCCACAGCCATGTGTTGACCAATGTGTCAGAGAAAAAAGGAGGGAGAGACAGAGAGAGAGATAGAGACAGCAGTCACCACCTAGTCTCTCAAGTAATACTGAGCACCATTCAGACGATACCGCAGCTCATGAAAAAGTAATAGAGACATTACTTTAAATGTTATCAAACAGAGAAAATTTGTCTCTTGCTATCTCTCTTTCTAACCAAGAAGTTGTTTCTTTTTAGTCAAGCCCTTTCGCTTCTTCTGTGGAAATCTACAATTAAAACCTGGTAATGACAGAGTGATGAATGACAAAACTGTGCTTGACGTCTCCACTCCCGCTTTGGACCAAGGTGCAGCAGAGAGGATGGGTGAGGGGATGGGGAGGGGGGGCGGCGGCTGGCACTGATAAGACAGGAACGGGAGCAGGAGGGGTGC
>NC_055960.1:20154674-20157174 GCF_018492685.1 Alosa sapidissima
GCCGGTAAGATCGGAGAACTCCCTTCTTCTCTCTGTATCTGTTTTTGTGGTGTCAGCCGAAACTGTTGGCATTTAAAGTGACTCCCCAAGGTTAACGAGCCTCGCTGTGAACCCTTCCCCTTTGTTCTCCGTGTGAGCCATTCTGGGAAATGGAGTTGCTACCCACAACGAACGAGCTGCTTGGCACCAAGCTGACAGGGAATACGTCACTGCACGACACCCGTAATTGGCACAGAGCTGGTATCACACTGGTTTAAATTGTAACTCTTTACTATGACCTTCATGATCATAGAATCTATAATGCTATGATGCTGCAAGGTGTGCTGACACGTATGGCCACCCATGCAATTTGTGAACTATAGAGTTTACATATAAATCATTTATATATATTGTTATAAATCCAATTTCAGAGGACAGGGTAAAATTGTTAGACATTGTGATATATCCATCATTATGTCATCTATGATCATCCATCATCATGTGCTGTGTGAGTTGATTATAATAACTAGGCTACAAACATGAAGCTGGTTTAGGACACACACCCAAAGAGTTGTCATGGAGACTGGAAGCACAATGTCCCTGTGGTAGAAAAAGTCATGGACCTCTCTGTAGGAAGTGGTTAGTGTGTCATGTAGTAGTTACATGTGTAGAGTAGTTGAAGCAATTTCTGTTCTGTAAAGATGACTCACTCCACTCCACAAGTCACATCTGTCGCTAGTTAGCCAATGCTACCAACAGGGTTTCGTTGTGGTTCCTCGGGCATCGGCCTAGCATGCAAATAAATCACTGTTTTACACCATTTACGAGGCTCAAAGTTGCTCCATACGAGACATACGTTCACATTTGGTATCATGTTTCAACACACTTTAGGTCAATATCACACCGGAATTCTCCTTTAAGAAAGCGTTTCCTCCTGAATCATGGTGCTCATTCACTTCGGAAATGGCCCTCCACCCTCACCTTCCTTGGAGGACTATCTCTTTCACTAGTCTGATGTTGAGGTGAGAATAAAGAGAGATAAAGAGAGGGAGAAAGGGAGAGACAGAGAGATGCAGAGTACAGTAAACAGAGAGGAAAAACCAAGGGAAGTGTTGATGGAGGAAGGCGAAGGACAGAGGTCCTACAGACTCAAAGACTTCATTCATTAGTAAATCATACATCTCCTGGCACATATCGATCTGGATGTCGTGCATCACAGAGCATGTTTCGAGCCGTGTTTAGCCAAGCGTGCCGCGGTGTCCTCTTTCTCGGCGGCTCGTCACCGTTTGTCTGTTGGCCTGTCTGGAATGCTCCCCTAAATCGATAGCCATTCATCTTTCTCCGCTGTCACCGCAGCGCTTTAATCACTGTTCTTAGTCTGGTAAGGCAGATTAGACACTCACCTCTGTGACCTCCCGTGCAGGTAAAAAACGTCATGACGGAATCGTCCCTCTTTTGAAACGAAGGCCTTTCTTTGTGTCTCGCAGAGGAGAGACTGTTAAACAGCGCTCAGTATACATTTCATCGACTTCACTCTCATAGCCTGTCTCTTTCACTGGCATCATTCACAAGAGCAATGGGCTGAGTGGGTTTTCTATCAAGCTGAGCTACTTCTGAATAGACACTTACTGTGGGTATTAATAAAAAATCATATATTTGGACTGGATGAGAGCTCTACAGTTTCATTTAGTGAATGAAGCACAGTCTTGGTAATGGTAGTCTGAGAGGTGTGGAGTCCCGCTACACTTCATGCAATTTCATTTAGATTCTGAAGAGAGGTGGGGAAAATAATGTAAAAGATATCAAGTCCTATATAATGTAAAAGATACCAATGGTCAACCAGTGTGAGTTGTGTGTATGCATGTGTGGGTGAGAGTGCGTGTTTGTCCACCTGTTTGTTTGTGTTTGTGTGTGTGTGTGTGTGTGTGTGTGGGCGGGTCTGTGTGTGTGTGTGGGAAGAGTTCCTACTGAGTTACCTACTCAGCATCGCAGCACTCTGAGAGAAGTAGCTGCTCAGGATAGGTCTTTTAGAAGCATGATGAAATGAATTTAAAAAAGTGCCAGCATTCAACACATCTGGGACTGTTTTTTTGTCTCTTTTTTTCCCACAGACAGGTTTTGTGTCTGAAATGAGGTCTTTTATGGCAGCCTTTTGAAAAGTTGGCGATAGGCATCATCAAAGATGCCCCGGCTCAGTGGGGGCTCCACATGAAGCGTGAAATGGGACCCAACTTGTTGCGCACCTTGATGTCCTTGATTCATCTCGCTCCTGTGGAGAGACCTCCGCACACAAACACGCACGTCACTCTCTCTTTCTCACTCTCTCACTCTTTATCTCTCTCTCTTTCTCACTTTCTCACTCTTTATCTCTCTCTCTGGCGCTCTTTCTCGCTCTTTCACTTTTTCGCACGTACACACACACAAAGAAACGACCCTCGGCTTCGCGAGTGGGGAGACGTGCCGCCGAATTTCGAGCGAGTCTCTCGACGCCTCACTCTGCTGATTGCTTGTCACTTGCGGG
>NC_055960.1:20162174-20184674 GCF_018492685.1 Alosa sapidissima
GAGGCCACACGCTTGTCTCTTCTCATTCTTCGCCGCCACGGTGGATCATTGGCCACTCCACTGGGCCGTGGGGTCGCTGGCTGGCTGGGCCAAATAGCCGGTGACGAGGTGTGCCTTTGAAGAGACGGCGGTGTGTATTGTGTGCATGATGCGGGCGAGTGTGTAAACACGCCCGCCCGTCTAGGGGAGAATGAAATCAAGAGGATTTCCTGCAGCTGGCAACCAGAGCCCACCCCGGCGGAGGTTTACATTTCAAAGCCGATTGGATCGGGATAATATTTGCTCGGCGCGGCGCGCAAAAGGCACACGTCCCACAGATCACAGATGACTAGGGCGACTCTGTGCGTGATCAACGCCAGGAGACGTCCACCCCTGGGGGATCCCCAGCCCGTGCTGTTTCCAGCAAACACGGTACACATGAAAGAGGGAATTAAAATGGGAATTTGTTGGCTCTTGTTTTTGACCACTGGCAGGTATTTGTCGCCAGGTGTGCTGCTTCTCACCGTCGCTAGTCTTGAATAGCCACTATTTTTATTTTCTGCCGCAAACATGAACAGCGGCAGCGATGTGAGCATAGATTTGCACTGCATGGGCAACCCGCCAGGCAGTCCTCGTGTGACAGAACTTTGCCCCCTTCTAGAAATTTCCTCGGAGAGAAAAGTTTCATTCGAGTGCCTTCGCTTGCAGCATGGACTCCCCGCAAAGGGACAGCTGTTAACTCATCACTCCCCCTGCAAGCACGCCCGCCAGCCTCCTGGGACACTTCAGCAACAATAAAACGGTGCAGGGAGAGCGGCTCGGCTGGCTATAGCCGAAGGCTCCGTTCTCGTCGTGGTCAATGACGGTGAGGTGCAGTCGAGGGAGACTAATGTGCGGAGATAGTGTAAGGGTAATAGGCAGGGTCTCCAAAGACATGGATGAGTGGGAACATCTTTTCCCAAGTCTCTGTGGTCAGTGATCACACTCTCGGGGATCCGGATCTTCATCCCAAACCTCCTGGAATTTACTCTCTGCATTTTCTTTTCACCGCTCCACAGATGCTGTGAGGGTCTGATGAGAATTGAAAAGAAAAACTGCAGGGGAATTAAGATAGGAAACTTTTGTCCCACAGGCATCATGCTCTCACTTGAGGTCGTTCCCCAACCAAATTGCATCATATCAGTGGTACGAAAAAGAAATCAATTCATGGTGCAATGCCAAAAGGGCATCTAATCCATATCATCAAACTTAATTCCCTGTTCAGCTTAGACAAGGCTGATCAATCTACAAGTCAGTGTAAACATTCTTGTAAGACATCGTCAGGAACAAAAGCTACATGTATGCATTTACTTGGAAAGTGTGTCATAGGAAAGGCCCCCAGATGAAAATCTGTTCAAAATCAACATTTTGAGCTGCTTGTAATAAAGTTGTAGAGAAGCAGAAGAATTGAAAAACATTCAGGTTTGGGGATTGAGTATAGATGAACATAAATCATACTCTACATCAAAACCTACTCACTCTTAAATGTTTTATTACTATTTCACAGGCACTTGCTAAACAAAGCCTCTGGCGTAGTGTAAGGTATATGGCAGTTTATGTTAACACAACTCTGTGGTATTTTTGTTTGGAATTCCACTGGCAGTGCCCTCTTGTCTCCGTTTTGCCTGACAGTGACAAACGTGGTTATGGGCTGAGGCTCTTGCACTATTGCACATGGCCAGAGAAAGTTGAGACCTCAGAAATATGATTCGCTTCACCAGCTTGTCACATCGCTTGAGGAAATTGGGGGGAAAGGGGGGGGGGGGCCTGCAAATGGGGTTGGGGTGGCAAGTTTAGCCTTTTCCATTAACAGGGAAAAAAATTGTGTGGAGTTTCACCAAACACCTACTCTCTCTCTCTCTCTCTCTCTCTCTCTCTCTCTCTCTCTCTCTCTCACACACACACACACACACACACTCATGATTGTGTCCCCCCATAACCCAAACTCATATTATATCCATGGCCATGGCTATATACAGATATAGACGGCATCACATATGCTTTGGTTGTAATTCTTTCTTACGTTACACATATGGTGACACAACCAGGAGGAATCACACAAGCAAATCTCATGATGTTGCTGTTCTCTCCTCCGCGGAGCAGGACTCGTGCCAAGATGGGATTTGTGGCCTTAACAACAAAGCCCGATAATATAATCCAAATCCTCACCATAACTCTCCTATGCTCACAGCTGAGCGTCTCCGCCATGCTTCAGCTCCCCCTGCATTAGATGCTCCAGAAAATGGCTGAGGGGCTCGTTTGGCTTTCTTTCCTTTTTTTCTTTTTTTTGTTGCTCTCTATTTCTCCATATCAGCTTGTGTCAGAAGGATGTCATTGTTTTTTTTTTCTCCTCTTCTTCTCTTTTCTCTCTAAGAGACACCTCAGAACTGTCACGAGGAGCTCCATCTGTTTGCTAGGCGCTCAGGGTTGCGGAGGCCGTGGAGGCTTGACACGCGGCCTGGAAAATGAGATCGTTTGTCAAAGCTCTCTGTGATGTGCCTGAGACAAACTCAAACAGTCAGTCAGTCAGATCTGTGAGGAGACGAGTTGAGGTGAATGTCATTACAGCCATTACAGAACTGACAACACAGTGTGTGTTTTAACGGTTCTGGTTTTTGAAGCGACTTGTCCCATGCAGATGTGGTTGTTAGACTTGCAATACGGGTTTGCCTGGAGTGAAATTGACTGTGCAAGGCATACCATTTCTTAATATTATACAATACATTGGCTGTTTGGATATAATGACACGCAATAGCTTGTGTTTGGGTGCTTTTAGGAATTGCAGAGTTTCTTTCCAAGTTCAGAATTGTTTCATAATGGGTGTGAATTGAATGCCTGGTGCTCAAAGAACCTAAAGACAACATTACAGAAAACAATTTCTTGGAATGGTTATGGCTGAGCCTTGCAGTGTTTTATGAAAGTGTTATGGCTTGCAACATCTGTTCTAAGTATGTTGTGTTTAGTAAATCAATGACATAATGCAGCATGTGGCTCTGTGGCAGTGCTTGGAGTAGGTCAGTAAAAAGAAAATCTACACAAGACCAAAAGACAATCAAGCAAAACACAAATAAATTGTATAAAGGTGTGTTTTAAATTAGAACCTGAACAGAGGTTGCGTTCTCCTTGGTCAGGATAATGCCATAGAATGCATCACAACAAATAGATAAGTAGACATAAATAAATAATAACCCCTGAGAATTAAAGACACTCAGGTTTAATTATCACATATGAAGCTCGACTTCATTTCCAGTGGGCAACTAAGGTCACGCTGGAGATGGGAAACTTTACTAAAATTCAAGCAATGATTATCATTTCCCTACGCTGCTCATTTCCCTCATATTAAATATAATGATGTCCTCATAACCGTCCTCATAAAGACACATCTCTCCAGTTGGTGGGGGGAAAAAAAACCCTCTTCATTCTCTACCGTCCCCACACCACTGTTAGGACATGGAGTATAGACATACATTAGGGAGCTCTGTGAGATAAATGTCTCCGTCTGCTGTGTAATGATAGGCTCCGTTTTTCACTCTGTCCCTGACTGGCTCTTAGTTTAACCAAAATGACCCCAGGTTTCAAACCACATTGCGTCGATTCCTGCTCTGAAATGTTGACCCTTTTTCGCTGACGGCAGAGGAAACGCTATCTGTTAAATAAGTCATTCCCATCCTCTCTGTGCCTCGCCACTGGCAAAAACGTTCAAAATTGCTGAAAAGGCACGCAATTGGGAAAAGGATGTGAGGGGGGGGGGATTAAACAAATGTGTCCCTCCTGGTCCCCTGTCCACTTTATCTCCCTGGTGAGAAGAATAACAACACAGTGGAGTCTTTGGGAGGCTTTCGTATCATCGCAGGCGAGGTAAAATGCTCATATTAGACAATGCTATTTGAAGGTTGTATTGTCCAAAAGAGGACTTTGCAGTGAATTTACGGATCACTTCAGCGGCTGTAGCTATAGTCTCCTCCCAGGAATGCAAACACTCATGTTTTTATGATACGGCGCCACTATTGCACCATACCAAGCATAGCTCTTTGACTTATTTGACCTCTTTACCATTTACAATCCAAAGCACGCTCTGTGCTTCATTATGGAGCGGGAAAAAAATATTTTATCATCAATTCATGATATAGCAGAGGCTGAATGATTCAGTGGAAATGACGTTGGCCTTGGCTTAAGAAAAGCAAGCACAGTGTCCCAAACGAACAGGAGGTTTCCTCAGCCCTGCCTTCACACTGATTACAGCCTGACTCCCCACATTCACTATTACTACCTCAGTAAAGTTTAACGCAAGCTCACCATTGAGGACCCTGATACGGTCACGCCATAAACATTATTTTACAGCAGCAGGTAACGGCCTCAGGACAGCAAATTGCAACAGGTGACCATAAATGTCCCGACAATTGTTGTGACACTAATGGGCAAGTGTCAAATGGCATCTGGAAATTATTTGTCTTCACCCTGCTTCTGACACCATGCTATTTTTTTAATCGCTGTGTGTCTATTTGACCTGCCATTCCAGGCCTATTTGGCTGTCAACCTTAAATACCTCCCGGCTAGATCAAAGGGGATTTGTGCAAGTTTGTGAGCCGTCACTTTGAAACTGACAGTCAACCTGCATTTTAGATTCAACGACAAAATTAAAACAGACATTTTTAAAGAAAGTACGTTTGAATAGGCAACAGGAGAGATTTATTTTTAGGGGGCTTAGAAAGAAAAGTGGAGGGTGAAGTGAGTAGAAATGGCATTTCCAAGCAAACAAACAAACAAACAAATAAATAAATACACTTACAATAAATTGGTAAATAAATAAACAATATTGAAGCCAGCACTCAAGGACTCAAGGCCTGCCCTTGCATGTGCCTACAAAAGGGCATAGAATGAAGGACCAATTTCCATTGTTATTTAAGTACACTCATGATTTCTATGCCCAGCCTCACAGGACCAATTAGCATCCCAAGCACCAAACCCCTAATACTTAATTCAGCTCTCTGCCTGTTTGTGCGTGTGACAAACAGAGCACCCTGTGTGTTAGAGTGTACGGGAAAGAGGGAGGTAGAGGGAGCCGCCATTGCAGGGGAAAGGTGTGATGGTGTTGGCTTTTTTTTCTCTCTCTTTTGCCGGTGCACACTGCTAGATTGATGTACCGCTTTCCTGCTCTCTTGTGATTGGACTGACTGCGGAGAGCGGGGCCTTGCTAACCGTGATACATGGCCAGGAATTATAACAGCTCCGGGGCTGCCTCTCGCTCACAAATTCATCTTTTCACCCAACAATTTATATTTTTATATACTAACTCTCCCACTCCGCTACCATTTTTCAGCCCATTTCTGGCTCTCCCCTCTTTTTCAATCTTTTTTGAAGAGTGTAATGTTAGAAAAGGAAGGGGCTGATGGCGGGGGAGGGAGGGACGGCGTTCTTTGAAACGCACCGAGAAAATGATTGTCAGGGTTTTAATTTGGAGTCGGGGAATCGGGAGGAAGTTGTGGAGGTGATGCAACGGTGACATCATGAAGATGGTGTCTGGCATGATTTCGGGGGTAGAGGCTGGCGACGCATGAAAGAGCATCTGTCACCGCTCCCCTCTCTCGTCTTGTCTCCGCTCGAGTCGACTCAACTCCGCTCAAACGAAAGGAAGTGAGGGGCTCACTCCAGATGCCTCCTCAAACAAGCCGCACGTTCCAACTGGGGCTCATGCCTCCGATGCGTCTGGAAAAACAA
Source organism: Alosa sapidissima (assembly GCF_018492685.1). Lineage (NCBI taxonomy): Eukaryota > Metazoa > Chordata > Actinopteri > Clupeiformes > Clupeidae > Alosa > Alosa sapidissima. The sequence continues at coordinate 20,167,911 of NC_055960.1, forward strand.
TGACACCCTTTAATCACAACTTCTCTCGGGCTTTGTCTGATTTTTTGTTTTGTCTCATTTTCCCTGCGTCTAAATGGCTCCAGTCTTTCTACTTATCCCCCAGCCCACGAAACTTTGGACTTCAAGGTGTCAGCGTCTGCACTGAGGAACAGCCTGGAGGTGTTGGGGGGGCTGTATTGCATGGGGTGACTCGGCGGGTGGTCTGAATGGTGGGTCGGGGTGGCTGACGTGAATGAGGAAAGGGGCAGGTAAGTGCCTTTCAGTATAGGTGAGAGCTGTCCCTGCAACATTAACCAGTCGGACGCCCTCCGTGGCCCCTGAGTGGCCCCAGGGCCTCGCTCACTCTCTGACAGGCTGAGGTGAAACACATTTCACATCATGACATTGGCTCACACCGGGGTCAAGGAGCAGCTCAGTGGGAAAACAGAAGGAAATACACACAGGAGGCTGGTTCTTTCACATTCACATTGTGCATTTCAGATGCTTTATAAAGACTGAAAATGATGAAGCACTGTGCAATAAGGGGCGAATTCTCCCATGTGTGTTAGGGTGCGTAAGTCAAAAAAAGCGCATAACTATGTCAGGCTGTGCAAATGCTCCCCTTCACTTAAATCTGTCATTCACATGCGATGGAGGGAGTTAAGTGTTTTGGGAGGAGCAATCCCAAAATCTGGCTGTTTCTTATGCATAAAACTTTTGGGTGAAACAGTATATTGCTTAATGTCGGCAGTAGGAATAGTTCTAAATACATGTAGGTTACACAGAACATTACAAATTAACATTACAGTATCAAATGTGGTGATTAATACACTGATACGTATTAATGACTTCATGTTTTCACTTATTACAGTGTCACAAGGTGGCATATTTACCAACATTAACTTATCATACATTGGCTACATTGTTTAATAGGGAAACACCCGTTATAATCACCCCCTTCGGATATTGGAGCTTACCAACTGTGCATCTTCAGTTTTAACTTGACGTGAAGTCATAAGCCTACTCCGAATCTGTCCATTTCATTCCAACTTGACCGAAGTGATCCATACATTTGCACAGACGTCTGCACTATTGTCGAGCAGCATAGTTTATATTCTTATTTGCCCCTATGTACACTAGGAAGCATCAGAAGCCTTTTAAATCCTCTTTGAGCTTCAACCTTTGGAATTCTCACCATGAGCAACCAACAGCACCTGCATTACCCCACCGTCGATGTCAAGGCAGCACTATCTGGGAGGCGCTAGGGTTAGTCAAGGATGGTTAGGGTTAGGGTTAGGTGCCGTGAAGTCGATGGTCGTAGTGCTGCCTTGACGTTGGGGGCTTGAAAAACCATTGAACGTGAGGTGCCTTGAAATCTACGGTGGCGGCGCTGCATTGAAGTCGACAGTGGGGGCCCAAAAGACCATCATGCCCATTATGGTCTGTTCACTATGACAAATACAGATATACAGCTGAAATTGGTCAGATTTTGGGTGAGGTTATTGGCAGGAATTGTTAAATATTGCTGTAAATGTACATGGCAAGGACAGTTTGTGGACTATCCACACTGCCAAAACAGTCTTGTCCAAGTGAGCTGTGGAGAGCATTGGTGAAGGAGAGGGCATTGTGTGTCCCAGTGCTGCATATGGCCAAGCTCTCTCTCCATCAGCTCCCTGTATTCACCACAAAGACCACAGGCACCTGGCTGGCCCTGACTCAGGAAAGCATAGAGCCATCAGGGAGTGGCTTGGCTGGAATTAAGCATTGTGTCTCGCAGTGACCTTCACAACCGCACACACACACACATACACACACACACACACACACACACACACACACATGTACACACACACACACACACACACTCAGACATCCATACACAGGCACATAGTACGCGCACACACACACACACACACACACACACACACAAACACACATACACAGACATACACACACACACACACACACACACACGCAAACACATCCAGAGACTTTTTATTGTAACATCAGCACAAAGTTCCTGCAGTGCCAAACGTCTGACAGCCAGACCTCTTAGCCAAACAGATGCAGCCAACCGCTGATGCTCTCGACAGGGCAAACACACCTCAATTAACACCTGTCACAGCACTCTGATTAGGAGCGAGATGAATTCATAGAGCTGTGCCGCTGTGCCGAGGACAGCGATACACACTGAGAGCAAGATGAGGAGAGAGGGAGGGAAAGAGAAAGAAAGAAAGAAAGAAAGAAAGAGGGTTCATGTATGAATAGAGATGGGGAGAGTGAAGAAATAAATCAATGGGCACACAGCAAAAAAAAGAAAGACTAAAAATCTGAATATCTGAAACTGCCCTCCCTTCCCAGAATGCATTCATGAATAAATTCATGTCACGTACCTCCACTCTTTCACAAAATAGGTTTTGAGGGACCAAAAAGGCAAATGAAACGACATTCCCAGATTGTGATCTGAGACGGAAGAGGACATATTGATATCCTATAACATCTCCGTCTATCTGCCAGGAGAGGGTTGGCGCGCGCCATCCTGACGCAGACCAACCTCCTTTCCCCACCCTCCTCCATCCTCTCACAGTCTTGTTTTTCTTTCCTGCTGGTCTGATGTTCCTCTTCACCAGTTTGTATCTGATCCTGCGTTTCTCGGAGGTCACGTTAACCACACACACACACACACACACACACACACACACACACACACACACACACACATACCCTCTTCCCTGCCATAAATGTGAGGTGATGTGGGCAAACTATTGTGGAGTGGTGTGGAGCTCAGTGCCTGTGCCAAGCAGGATGAAGGTGATGGGTGGTGGTGGAGGTGGTGGTGTTGTTGGGTGGGCGGGGGAGCAGGAGACGTGATGGGACCCGACAAGCGCAGAGGTATCAGTACGCATGCAAGAACATCTGGCCTGGGACGTGCAGAAAGCACATGGGCTCGGAAGGGCTGGGGGAGAGATTCCCACATCTCATGTGCGTATCTACCTACCTAACAGTTCTGGAGGAGGAATTTAACCCTTAAAGGTGTAGGTTTTTGAACATTCTAAGTTCCGCAACAATTGAAGGTTCTAAAATTCTATGTTGAATTCAATGAACCCAGATATTCTTTAGAACGTTCATTTCCCAACATTCCCGTCACACCGGTGTGAAGGTACTCCTTTAAGGGTTAAGGACCGTTTATGTGTGTGTGTGTGTGTGTGTGTGTGTGTGTGTGTGTGTGTGTGTGTTTTTGTGCATGTGTGTGTGTCTGTGTTGGTGTGCATGTGTGTGTGTGTGTGAGAGAGAGAGAGAGAGAGAGAGTGTAGTATGTGTGTTTGTGTGTATGTATATCGGCATGTGTGGGGGTTTGTTGCCTACATCCTGTCCTGTTGTTGGCAGAGCGTCTGGGCTTTAGCTTTGCAGACCTGCAGTCCTGAAGGTTGGCTGTCCCATTCCCATCAGGCCCTTCCCGGGGGGGCCCCTGGGAAGACGACATAAATCCAATATCCTGCCGGGCTCGAGCTCGCGCCAGAACATGGCTGCCTGCCTCTCCCCGTGTCCAGGAACTGCTGCTGCCGATGGTGGTACGGTGTGTGTGTGTGTGTGTGTGTGTGTGTTGGGGTGTTCCAGGCTGTGCGTCTGGAGCAGTCTCTGGGTGAATCTGAGGCCACATGTCCCCTCCTCTCCTCTCCGCTCCGCTCTGCTGGGACTGGGGATGGAGCTCAGAGCAGAAGGGCCTGACGCAAGTGCTGTGGCTGTGGCTGTTCAAGGGGAGTGGAGTGTTCCTGCTTTGGGCCCCCGATGGTACGCCACTGCCAGATACCCCTCTGCTGTATATCCCAGAACCCCCCCGTCGGTGCTTTGCTGCCTGGGAGACGACCTTCTCCTCTGGAATGGCACCCAGTAGATGGAGTCGTTCTTTCTTTTCTTTTAAAGCCTCCCCTGCTTCTTTCTCTGAGTCTTTTTCTCCACTGCCGCACAGTTGTCCTCTGCCTCTTCTGACCAGCATGTGGTTGCTGGTGCTGCTTGTGCCGCTACACCAGGGACGGATAGGGAGCTTCATAGGAGCTTGTTGCAAAGACAACTGTATAGGGCTAACTGCTGCTGGTCTGTTTTTGTGTATTTAATTAATCTTCAGAGACAGCTATTAATTGCAGTCGCTATCAATCAACTTCACATGGCACTTTGTGTGCGCGCGGGCATGCGTGCATGCATATGTGTGTGTGTGTGTGTGTGTGTGTGTGTGTGTGCGTGTGTGTGTGCGTGTGTGTGCACGTGTGTGTGTGTGTGTGTGTGTGTGTGTGTGTGTGCGTGTGTGTGTGCGTGTGTGTGCACGTGTGTGTGTGTGTGTGTGTGTGTGCGTGTGTTTGTGTGTGTTTGTGTGTGTTATTAGCATTACTGCATGAGAGAAAAAAACATACCAGTCTATGAGCCAAAGTAAAAAAAGAAAGGAAAATACATTCTCAAAATGAATTTTGGGAACCTAATTAATTCAGTGATGAGGCAAAAACAAGCATGAATAGACATTTTCAAGGCTGCAATTTGTCAGGTCACAGCCTGCTTCCTGAGTGTACTGTACGTGGGCACATACAAATCTGAATGATGGAAGGTGTATTGTTATGAGTTCTGCAGAATGTAATTCATCTTGTACCCTTTCACTAATAGTGTGCATATGATTATCAGCTGCAGCAGTATTAGTCACCGGAGATCAGGTCATGTTTGCATTTAATCTTCAACCTCCAGCTTAACCTGAACTGACTACATACAAACTTAGAAGAGAGGCCAACATCATTCCAAACCAGAATAATCAAATGTCATGTTATTGACATGTAGGATAATTGTGGAAAGTAACAGGGTAGGCCAGCAGCTGGTACGATAGCTGCACAGTATGTATGTTAAGTAAACCCCATTCCTGTTGCCCTAACAGACGTGCTAGTAAGAGATGCTAGCACCCATGGGTTTTAGCACCCTTATACAGCTGCCTCCCAATCCGAGGTGCTACAAGTCGCAGGGTGCGAGTGGTTGCAAGTCAGGCTGAACCGCGTAGATAGTCAAACACATAATACTAGACTCCAGTAACTCCTTTCGTTGAGTTTTGTGTGTGTGCACACACACATTTGCACACACACATATGCATGCACACACTTTTAGGGGAGACCGGGGCTGGTTGTCTCACGGGTTGGTTGTCACATTGCTTATTCCAGGCACACTAGGTGATGCTGTGGTAAAATTTTGATATAAAACTGTTACCCTTTGATAGCTTACTCATTTGCACTAGGAATTTTGCTGAGCAGACACACAGCATTCATGTTGGTGTTGTTTTTGTATTGAGAGCTTGTAGGATATTAGTAGTTCAAAAACAAAACACTCATTAAAAAGCCAAAGGTAGTAGCTTTATTTTGAGTCATATTTTAGCTATCAATTTAAAGCCATGTGGCAGCTAGGTTAACATCTTTGTCAAGAGGTCAGTTGGGGATGGTTGTCACATAGCTCATGGGGTTGGTTGTCACATGTGTTTGTTGTCACTGTGACACAGTGGTCACTGTGTTTGCAACTTTGTTTGCAACTTACATGATAATAAAGAGGTTTTAGCACTGAAAATGATTTCATTTTATTTCTTAACACAGTAGACAATTCAAGTAACTGATCGCCTCCTTTAATCCCATTGTTTAAACATAAGGGGCATTGATGACTTATTTGCAGTTTCTAGCTTAAAAAACTAAAAAGTTACACATTTTTTAAGATCCCATTTTATCACTGAAATCCCATTGAAACTCTATAGGGACAACCAACCCCATACCCTGTGATGGGGTTGATTGTCACATTGTGTCAGAGTGTCTTTGATGGTTAATTGCTCCCTGTTACAATACATTCTAAAAGTAAAAATTATACACATTTAAAGCCAAGACCCCAAGCTTTCATTTCATGTAGGAATTACTGCTGAAAGAGTTTTTGAAGATGAGCAATTCATGCATGAGTAAAAATTGTGACAACCAACCCCGGTCTCCCCTACTTTTAATTACTTAAAGAGTAATTTAAAATAAGCACAAATATCATGCAGAGAATGACAGAGCTGCCAATACTGACTAATAAACGATTCAGACAAGAATGTGTAATGACAGTGTGCCCCTTATCTAGGCTATTGAAACATCAGATGACAGAGATGCAACAAGCCTGTGTGTTAGCATACAATATACCACAGGAAGCAGTCCAGACAAAGCACTTAAAGGGTCAAGTGTTTGCGGTTTACACCAAGCTGGGTGTAGCAGGGGCAGCCGTGGCCTACTGGTTAGCGCTTCGGACTCCGACCAGTAGGCACGGCTGAAGTGCCCTTGAGCAAGGCACCTAACCCCTCACTGCTCCCCGAGCGCCGCTGTTGTTGCAGGCAGCTCACTGCGCCGGATTTAGTGTGTGCTTTACCTCACTGTGTGTTCACTGTGCGCTGAGTATGTTTCACTAATTCACGTATTGGGATAAATGCAGAGACCAAATTTCCCTCACGGGATCAAAAGAGTATACTCACATATACATATCAAGGTATCCACCAAGGAGCTGAGTCTTCATGATGGCGTTAGAGGGATGGTGTTACATGGCAACTGGTTCCCATGTTAACTGGCTGCGTTGATGACGTTTCATGATTGATGACGAGTCTTTGACAGATGTGGCCGCTTGCAGATTTGTCACTTTCTGATATAGACTAAACTAGAGACGAACAAAAATATGCATGACATATTTAAAAGTCAAAATTGTTTGTAGTACTACATGCACTGGACCATGAATATGCCACCCAAAAAACAAACACCTAAATAGCATAAATTAACTCCACGTGGGTATCGAACCACAAATAAATTGAACTGTTTGCTTAATAATCAGACGTCTACCTGCTTGCACCACAAACCAGCTGATGACAATTATAGAAATTGAATTGTACGATTGAAAGAAGTCAGCTAATGTTATTATCATTGTAACAAGTTAACATAGCTGATCATGTTAACTGGCTACCATGTTATCATGCTACCATTGCCCAAGCCATTTAGTAGGCCTTGCATAGAAGCCATAATAAGGCCATATCTGTGTATTATTTGAAATTTTAGGCTATGATATGTTTAGTTTTTCTTCACACAGGATGTTAGTGTGCCGTGGGACATTTTAAGTGTCAAAAGTGTGCCGTGGTACAAAAAAGGTTGAAAAACACTGGACTAGTTGGCCACAGAGAGCCTGACCAGCAGTCAGTGAAATGTTTGAAAACTTAACCATGATACATGCAACTGCTGTAGCAAGACAACACTGTAGGTAGCCATATGTATGATCAGCCTTGTTAATTTGCTACAATCATAATAACATATGTCAGCTGACTTCTTTTAATTGTAAGTGAAGTACATTTCACTGTGACGTGTCAGCTGGTTCGTGGTGCAAGTACGTAGATGAATGGCTCATGTAAACCGTTTCATTTAGGAGGCAGGTTCCATACCCACATGGAGTTATTATTAGGCTATTTAGGTATTTCGTTTTTTGGTGGCATATTCATGGTTCAGTGCATGTAGCGTAGGCCTACTACAGACAATTTAGACATTTAAATATGTCATGCATATTTGTATTAGTTTGTCTCCAGTTTCCATCAGAAAGTGACAAATCTGCAAGTGGCCACATCTGTCAAAGAAACGACATCACTCGTGAAACGTCACCAAGGCAGCCAGTTAACATGGGTGCCAGTTGCCATGTAACACCGGCATAGATGAGGCTCCCCTGAATGAGGGGTTTATGCATGAAAGCTGTTTCGCTGCACCATCGGAAGCCTCCCATAGTGCCTCCCATAGTGGACAAGATGAATAACGGACCCTGACGAGGGGTGCGTCGGAGAAAGGTTCGGTTCGGTTCCAGATGGTCGCTCAGTCGTCAGCTCCAGAGAGCCAATGAAATGAGATGAAGAAAGATTGGTCATGTTTTAGCCGACTGAAGATCAGACTCCACGCTGCATTTTTGATCAGTTGTTTTAACAGGGCTTGCAGGTACAGTCTAGCCAGTGGAGAGCTTAGCAGTCCACACGTGAGATGATGAGACGAGAGTCTTGACTCGGAGTCCCTGACGGGCACGACTCGGCCTTTCTGATGTTTCAGTCTGAATCCAAATGATGGGAGGATCCCTGTGATGTGGTCAGTGCAGGTTAGCTGGTTACCTGTCCTTGCTCTGTTGGTTCTTGGTGAACATTGATGGTAGAGCTAGCCTACCGTAATTAGCTAAGCTGTGTTGACTGACAGTCTAAAATGACAAGTGCATTTCTCTCAATGATATCTATTCTGCCAAGAAAATATGTCCAATTGGAATAGATCACAGCCTATCTGCTAGCAAAAACATAGCACAAGCAGCCTTTCACTGTAATCAAACCTGATCTGCTATATAATGCAAATAAGCAGCTAGACAGATAAAAGGAAGAAATATGTCATCTTTATTAATGTTGATCATTTGAAGAGGAGCTAAATTCTGTTTTAATGGTAGAGATCCTCATGTGTTTGGACAGAAAATCTCAAACCAAAAGCCTTATTTTCTGATGGCAAAGGATATCAGTGGTGACAGACATATCTGTCTATTATCCGGTATTGTACTATCCAGCACTCTACTGTGGTATCACTATTAGACAGAAACCATTTGATATTTATAGATACAAACACACACACAGACATACTCACACACACACACCCCTGACCACTGGTGTGAAAGTCCCCATTTCTCTCTCTCTTCCCCTCCTCTCTCTTTCTCCCCCCTCTCTCCCTCTCCACCCCTTCCCTCTCCTTTTCTCTTTCTCTCAGCCGCTCTCTGTCTCTCTATCACGCTCTCTCTCTCTCAAACTGATAGCATCCCCTCAAATGATAGTTTCATTTTATCAGGAACAGCATCAGCCTTGGCACTTGGACAAGGGAAAAACAATCTCACTAAGTGCCAGCTCCCTAGCCGACGGGCCCCCTCCCCTTACCTCCCCCCCCTTCCTTTCCGCCTTTCCTCCACAATATTGCCCTCTCCTTATCACTGCAGAAGGTTTACGGCTCTCAAAATAAATAAATAAAATAAAATAAAATGAAATAAAGGGGAGGAACGAGGCCAAAACACAAAACCGAATGAAAGAGAGAGACAGGCCCTGAGCACACAGCCATTACCTACCAGTTGAGACCCAGGGAAAGGCCTCCTCTGAGAGAAAGGAGTGTAGGATGGTTGTGGCAGAGAGGCCAGGAGATGATGCTGTTGTTGTTGTTCTGTTAATGGTGCAAGCCATGATTCTAATCCCAGACATGCTTTGGCAAATTCAGATAATTGCCCCTTATGGTGCTCTAGCTATTCATTGTCTGGCTGTGTTAAAACATCAACAACCTTTCACAAAAACCAAAATGCGGATATCTTCAAATAAATGTCAGATATCCTGTAATAATCATTGATTTTTCAAATGATTGAAGTTATTGATTTTTCAAATGATTGAAGATTATCCTGTGATTAAATACATCTAAGAAACAGGATATTTATGTAGACTAGACTAGACTATCACTAATTTGCAGTTTGGTTGTACACAAGAATAATACGTAAATATGTTAGTATAAAAACTATGAAAAAAGACTGTTGTGCAAATTCTCATTTGTATTCCAAATAGTGCAAAATGTTAAATTGTGTGCAGGGCAGTATATAAAGTATTAAGCTAAACATGGATGCTGCTGCACTTTATGAAATATTTATAACATGCCAGTCCAGCCCTAGCCATTACCTTTAACTAAACTCAAAATGCAAGTTCACGTTGCCAATAGAGGCATATAACACTTAATCAATAACACACTGAGCAAAGAGCAGCCAAAGGACTTAGTATACAGTAAGGCCACAAAAGTCACGCAAAGAAGGTAAAGTACTGTATGCAGCCTGCAGTCACGCTGGTGATGAATTTTAGCTTTAGTTCCTATTTCAGGCAATAAGGCCTGCAACTAGGCCAACAGACATCTGACGACAAATGGCCCCAGTAAGCAACATATTGTGCATTGTTTTTAAAAAAAAAAAACCCAAAGCGCTTGGCTGCCGAGAGAAGCCGTAGTCCTCCATCTCACCATCGCCATCATCCCCCTTTTCTTTCATTATTCATTCCCCGCAAGCCTCCTGTCCTCTGCATTAATATTCAATCACCAAAAAACAGGCGTCATGACCCCGAGGTGCCTTGGCTCCCTGGACACAGCTGTGTACACGGATGGCAACAGCTGGATCTAGCCACCGGCTCTGGTCGGGTTAAGCAGCGAACACACAGGGCTCACCAGCACACCGTTCAGGTGTTGAGCTGCATACATTTGCACTGTTTCTCAGTCTGTCAGCGTTCTCTTATTTAGTTTCAGTGTAGAAGTTTTTACTTTACTTGGATTGTCTAGACTATCTATATATGCTACATATGCTCAGATTATAACTAAACTATCTGTTGACAATTTGTTAACAACAATTTATGGCTAATGTAAAAGAGACTTTAGATGGTTTCAAGACTGAACTTGAAACCATCTAAAGTCTCTGTAGGCAGACTGTCCAAGTAAAGTGTTACTTAAATTTGGCATGCCGCCTCAATCTCACCTCATTCTAACTATAAATTCAGTTAGTCTTGTGAGATTATAAGATTAAAGTTATCCTTCAACTCACAATGTCATCAGAGTCAAAGTAGCGTTCCATGTTCCAATTTGGTAGCAGCCGAGGCAGGCGTCCTTGCTTCTCCCACACTCCCTTAATGGAGTCAATTATGGCGAGTATTTTTAAAAGCACACGCAAATGTTTTTATTGTTTTAGGATCAAGAAAATACAAGCCTGTCTCTAAATAAATGCATCTCCCTGTTCACCCCATCTCTCTCTATCTCTCTTTCCCCCTCTCTTTCTCTTTTCTTCTACCTCTTTCTTTCCATTGCTCTCTCTCTCTCTCTCTCTCTCTCTCTCCGTGGCTCAGAAGGCCTGTCAGGCTTGGCCCACTAATCAGATAGATCACGGCTCTGCCATGCCCACCCAGTTTCTGCACACTGTGACAGGCTGTGGCGAATGCCATTTAAGGGGAATATTTATCTTCTCTGAGTAACAGGCTCAAGGCACTCTCGCCTCCTGCTTCAGTGTTGTCAGCAGCATTGTGTGTATGTGTGTGGGTGTGTGCGAGTGTGTGCATGCGTGCGTGTGTGTGTGTGAGTGTGTGTGTGTGTGTCTTTGTTTGTGTGCGGTCCTGCGTAAGAATAGACCAGGAGCTCTTAACTTCATGATTAATGACTCAATTTTCCTCTGTACTCTTTGGAACTTGAGAGCCATTTGACTTTTTAACTTTTTTTTTAAGAGAATTTATGATTTCTCCTTGACAACAGGTGGCCTGGAGTAAACTTAGATGGGGATGAGAGTCTCAAGGTGATTCCTGTCACAATTGTCTTTGGAGGATGCCACCTCATACGGTATTAGAGTTGTCCCACGCATTCCCTCTGGCCACCTTTCTTTATCCAAACTGGATGTCAAACATTAGTAGTTGCCCATTATCTTGTCTCCAAATATAGTCCCTGTGGCTCGTTTTCCCCCAACCCACAAACACTCATTTGAGCAATGGTCTGTTACAAATCACCACACTATAATCGAGGCTGATTCTGGCAATTAATAACCAGAAATGATGATGCTAGAGCATCCTTTAGAAAAACACACACACACACACACACACACATACAGAAACACACACACACACACACACACACACATACACAAACAGAAACACACACACACACACACACACACACACACACACACACACACACACACACACACCCCACATGATATAAAACACATGATATAAACACGATATAAACACATGATATAAAACACACAATTATAGACAAACTCTCTCACTCAGACAGAGTGAGAGAGACAAACAAACAAACATGAAAACATACCCTGAAACATACCAGAATAGAAATGTCCATAGAGATTTGACCCGAAACAACCTCTTCATAGTGAGCCCATTTCATGCCTATTCAATACTATATATACTACCCTGCATTCACTTAGGACCATGTGGAGACACAGTCTCAAACAATCCCTCATCCGTTCACACCTTAACCCTGCCTGGTGCGGTCACAGAGAACCCCGAGGGCACTACTGGATAATTCAGTTAAGAAGGACGCTACTAGGCGTAAGGGAGCGCTTCTGACAGAGATTCATTTCCGAGTGTGTCAGTAAAGATTATGTAGTTTTAGTTGGTATTATGTTAGACTACAGTGTGCGAGACAGCTTATATTAATTACTAACTGTCTTGGCCAATGAGATGATGTCTGCTCTGGATCTCCTTTGAGACCCAAAGAGGAGGTTGGAAATGTGTTGGCGCAATGGGCTCAGTGCTGTTTTTAGGGCAGCCAGTAATGACTTCTTTTGCAGTTTCACTGGACTGAAAGGAAATATGTGTTCGTGCAGATGAAACTGCAGAGCTTGGACATCCCTACGGGCAGATTAGAGCCAGAAATCCACCTCAGCAATCCCACTGCATGGGGGGTGTCATTTGAACATTAAGATGCAATTCCTGAAAGTCCCCCTGGAAGGGAAAAATCTGTCACCGAGCCGGAAAAAAAAATTGCGCGTGGAGTGAAGCCTTGCGGATGACTCGAGCCGTGTGTTGCAGCAGGAAGCACATCACCCTTGATCTCATGAGCGAGAGACACTCTTGGCTGACTGCCTCACTTTTTCACCCTCTGACTTTTTCACCCCCCATGACTGCGCTAACTCTACGCTCAAAAGGAAATGGCAGAATAACAAACACATCAACTCAGATGGAACGGTGCCTTTATCCCTTTCATAAGTCTCCCAATTAAAGAGCTTTGTGTTGTCTGGAATTAGTGGATGCACAAAACGAACTGTCATGATAAAAACAACCAGCCTTCACAGAAAGAAACAAAAATACAATTTCTTAACAGAAAAAAATATCGTTGGAAGGTTATTACTCTCAATGGGACATTGAATGACAGGAAAGAAGAGGTGATTTAATCACCAGATAATTATATTCATCTCAGATATATTTCCAGTCATAGACATTATGCCTCCACTTTTGCGGTTGTTCTGTGAGCTATAGAGCTATATTGATGTAAACGTCATGACCTTAGCACTGAAACAACATCTGTTTGAAAAGACTAAGGGCTAAGATTGCATCTGACATCAAAAGCTTACTAGATGGTTATTAGAGTATATCAACTGGTACACACCACTCCAAAATTAAGTCTTGCCCCAATTTCAACTTTTGACCAGAGTCACAGAAGGAGGTCCATATGAAGGAAAAGGAAAATAGAAAGACTTTAATCCCCTTTTTCTCCTCCCTCTAACCAGTAGTTGTCCCCTAAATGGTTGTAGGATGTGACATATCTTGCTGGTGCTAGTATTAGCTTTGGCTGACACATTCATCTATCTCTCTCCCTCTCCCTCTCTCTTTGGTGATGTTTAATTTATGCCTACGCTGATTTAATTAGCCCTTTTTTCGATTCCGTGTTTTGGAATGACTGTGCGACTTCAACGTTAGGAGTGCTTGCCAAGAGTTTCACCCACCCACAGAAGTTTGTGTTGATTTACACTGCAACTCCTCAAACAAGAAAAAAAGTTTTACAACTCCAAATAAACCTGTCATGGTGTTAAGATGCCATACGCCTTTTAGCACCAAGAGTGTGACTTGGGATACCTCACCTGGGCCGGGCCATTTGGAAAACAAAACAAAGGGACCCCACGGACATCTGATGTCCTCTTTACTGAGTGGTACGGAGATACTTGAAAGGATATTTCATCAAGAAGCTCCATTTGCATTTCATAGTGCGGAGCACAAACGCTCAATCATGAGGAAAGAGGGAGAGGGAGAGGGAGATGTTGTTATCCCTGGCGTGGAGAGAGAGGGCTGAGAGAAAGGCAGACATCTCAGGGAGGGTAGATTGATAGAGAGAGCGAAACTGAGTTAGAGAGAGAGAGAAAGAAAAGAGAGAGAGATAGATCTTTGTATTTGTCTCCTCCTCAGTGGTCCTCTCATCTCATCTTTCCCAAAGTGCAGTCAGACAAACAGCATCTATCTTTCACACGCACACACACACACACACACACACACACACACACACACACACATACATACATATATATATATATATATATATATATATACTGTATACACACTCACACACACACACACACACACACACATATATATATATTCACACACACACACACACATGCACGCATAGAAAGAAATAGAGAGAGAGAGGAGAGAGAGAAACACTTTGAGGACTTTCACACATAAACTGTTTCCCTTTGCTGTGAACTTGAAGCAAGCCGTCGGGAAACGCGTGGGCTGAGACGCAGGTGTGGCGCTCCAGGTGAACTCTGGGTAACGGGGGGAGAGAAGAAGAATGAGCAGGAGGGGAGGGGGTGGTGAGCTCTCAGACGGAGCACAACAGACTCCAGGCCTTTATTCTCCCCCTTTTCATGTTAAAAAATGAATTTGTCATTTAATCTCAGCGGTGGCTGCGTCTGGGTTCACGAGCTCAGCCCAAAGAGCGGGACTGACAGGAGGAGCGAGGGAGGAGAAGAAGAGAGGAAAAGGAAAGCCAAGGAAAAAAAGACAAAGAAAATGAAAGAAAGAAAAAGAGGAGGTGGGAGAGAGAGAGAGAGAGACAGAGAGAGATTGAGATGGTTGGTGTGTATGTGTGTGTGTATGTATGTGTGTGTGTGTAGGGTGTGGGGTGAATGAGGAGAGAGCAAGATGGAAAAAGAGATGGAGGTGCAATAAACAAAGAACAGCAAAGGACGAACTGTGACAAAGCCCCTCTGTCTGTTATTCTATCCCCCCTGGGCTCGTCCTTTGTTTTTTTGTTTTTTTTTGCTTTGTTTTGTTTTGCTTTTTTTCTGCTTCTCTGTTCTTGTTTGCCTTGCTCTCCGTGAGTCGCTGTGCTGGGGGACATGGAGGTCCGCGCCCAACAAACAATCAGAAGGCTATAATGAAAACCCCCAGCCCTGCAGTAAACAAGAGGACAAAACAGTGGGCGCGTCCGCTGTGGCGGCCAGACGACGAGGCGTGTGGACACGCTGCGGCACGACACACGCCGCGGCCTTTCCGCTAAAAAGACGTGGAAACAATGGACCCACTGTACCCCTGGAACTTGGCTGGCAAACTTGCCAAGTCGACAGAGTCCCCCGGTTTAATGTCAGCGGAACAAGCTCACAGAGCCAGCGGAACAGGATGAACCGAGTGAATCGCATTAAAGCGAATCGAACCTTTTACTTCTCAGTACAGTTGTCCAAAGCCGTTCGACTTTCGTAAGTCTGCTATGGTGAAATAGGTTGACCTCAGGGGAGCCGTAGCACAGATGGTCTCTCCTAGCGTTCCACGGAGACCCAGCTTCGAGTCTGACTTGTGGTCATTTACCAAATCCACTCCCCATTTCTCCCCCTCTGTCCACTCCTAATTCTCCTCAAATGAAAAGGTGAAATGCCCAAAAATCAATCAATCAATCAATCAATCAAATCTGATAACTTGTTTTCCCTCTGGGAGAGGTCCATATGAAGGTCCACTCCTGTGTTAGGAGCTTGACGTGCTTTAAGAAGGCATCCTGTGGGCAGGTTGTGGGGCAGCTGCTGTGGGCGTCCACTCTGGCATCACGGCCCCCCCCCCACACACACACACACCCATCCATCCTCGGGCCAACAGCAGTGCATGATTAGTGACTGATGGCTGGAGCTATGCAGCATGACTGCAGCTTCGGATGTGTGAGGCATGAGCACTGGGTGGCTGGTGGGTACTGATGCACATACAAAAGTGAACACACACACACACACACACACACACACACACACCTGAGTGAGGTATGACTGATGGGCTGCCGCCAGTGATCACCTGGTCATCTGGAAAATTCTCAAAGCTCTTTAATCTCTGTCTGGATATGGACAGGTGCAGAAGGTGCACACACACACACACACATACATACACACACACATGCACACACACACCCATGCATGCTAACTTTCATACACATATATCTCTGTCTCTGTCGGGAAACAAATTAGCCCACATGCACATGTACACCTGTCCATCCACCCACCCACCCACTCATACCACACTGACACACACACACACACACACACACACATACACACACACAGACACACGCACAGTCACACACACACACACACACCTGCCCATCCACCATACCACCAACCCACCACACGGACATGCACAAGCCCACACACACACACACACACACACACGTCCACCCCATGATCCAGTGTTCCACATTGATGCCCCATGTCAGCCTGCCCTTGCCTGTCAGATCTCAGCGGCCAGCCTGCAACCACCCACTAGCCCTCTCTGATTAGCCTGCTAGCTACATTCTCACTGCAGAGCCACAGTAGTGTGTGTGTGTGTGTGTGTGTACAAACGACCATGTCTGTTCGTATCCTTGATGATTCCGGTGCTTTGTTGATGATGAAAAATCCCTCCTGAGTCTGTCCAGGATAAGACTCGAGGAGGTTAAACCTGGTCAAGCAGAAAATGTTGGAACAGAAACAACTGTCGGAAGATAATTCTGTTTAGTCTGATTTGATGGGCTCACAAGTGTCAAGGGCAGCTGGAAGCCCCTACATTTTTTACTCTGTCCACTAATGAGAGAGAGAGAACAGAGAGCGCATGAGAGAGAGAGAGAGGAACAAAAACTAGAGAGAGGAAAAAAAGACTTGGAGAGAGAATGAAAAAACGTATCCAGTGGGGCCTGATTGCTGTTGTATCAATCCAAGGTTATGCTCCCCGAAGCGTTC